>NW_026642413.1:0-9422 GCF_028554395.1 Pezoporus wallicus
AAAGCTAAGACACGCTATCGTAGACTATGTGAGCCTGTTGCTGGTCTCTTAAGGTTCTCTGTGGGTGATGCTGGAGGTTTCATAGGCCTGACATGCACAGAGGTTATTGCTACATGTGAGGGGTGTTCATGCTCATGTACTTCTTCATGATTTGTCAGCACCTTCTTCCACAGCACAGAACAAGGTGATATTTCCTGCACGTGCGAATGCTGTTGGAGCAGCTGTGTCATCCAGACTGCATGGCCTCTTTGTGTGGCCACTTCTGCTGAAATACAACATGGTGCAGAAATCTTGAGTTGCCCTACGTTTGACGTAGTGACAAAGTGTAGCTTTCTTTCTTTTTTTCATTTGGGAAGATGATTCTGATCAATATATTGTTGCATCATTATCATCTCTGAGGTCTCTTCAGTGAGACACAGAAAGATCTCTCAAGTCTGCAAAGAGTCATCTGAGATGAAGCTTGGAAATGTAGCGTGTCTTATGACAAAAAACCCTCCTTCATTTCTTACACCATTAACACTGTTCTGTGGCTGACCCTGACTAACAAAGTGTTCAGAACTTCACATCATTGACGTGCAGAAAACCCAGCAGCAATGCAGAGCAGGGGAAAAAGAAGGGAGCCAGGTGAAAGCCACAATTTCAGTCATTAATGCACTGATTCTATCCTGCAGCCCATTCAGGGAACCTGAGGCAGTAGTCATTACACAGCCCATTGATTCGGAGAAATCTCCAGGAACTCGCCAACAAAGTTTTCAAGCTGACAAGCAGGTATTCTTTATTGCGGCGCCGGGAGACACGGGGGATTGCTCCCCCTAGCGTGTCTCCAAATTGCTAAACGAGCCGTCCTTATATAGTCACTAAGCATACATACTCATTGCGTACATACGTGCATATTCATGATGCTACTTATGTATTGCATCATTCTTCTAGAAAGTTTCCCTGCATGCATATAAAAATGTGCTGGTGGTCTTTGGGGGTAGTTTACTTCTTCCAACAATCTTCATCACTTCTGGCAGTCTTTGAAGCACGTGCAGTAGATAATGCTTACACCAGCTTAATTGGTTCAGTAACACTGCAGACATAATCATCCTGTCCTACTTATCAGTTAGCTTAGCTGCAGCCCATCCTGGACATCTGCTAGTTTCAGGTACTCTTTATCTACACTTCCTGTTTTTCTATCCTGTTTTCTTACACTTATTTTTGTACTAAGGTCATAAGGTCCTAAAACTACATCAACTACAACGGTTTATCTTATACAAGGATTCTCATTATGTTCTCTAACTGCACTCTGACTATATTTTTTTTCTTCTGTCATGTACCTCAGTTATTTTCCATTACTACTGTTACAAAGCCATCAAACTTAATGTTACTTAGAACTGATTCTACTTATTTACGAAGGTTTGTATTTCATTTTGTGCCTCCTTTTCTAGCCATTTATCTGATTGGGATTTTGTCCTCTGCATTGTTGAAATGTTGCTTGTTCTTTAAAAGCTTAGTTTGACCTTTGGGAAGAAAAGGCATTTGCTATTTTAAATGTTTACTATCATTATTTTGATTTTTGGTTTGTTTTTTTTTTTTTTTTTTTTTTTTTTTTTTAGGGAGAACCCAAACCATTTGATGGAAATTGTCATTCAAAACCAGCAGTTATTGAAAAGTATTTTCTTTATTACTAGAAGAGCACAGGCGCTAGTGGGCTTGAAAATTACATTCCAGTGGATTCATCACTTTCAGTCACTAGTTAGTCTGTGAACAGATGGATATTGTAGCAGTTAATGTGAATTTATACCCTGGATTTTTACATTTGCCTTAAGAGCACTGCTATCTTAGCTGCTGACTAAAAGGGTTTGGAGACCTATTATTTTATTTGGTTTATTTTTCTGAAAGAAGATATGGTTGTTTCTGATTGCAGAGATTTACATCATAGAAAGAGCCTCACTTTTCAGAAATGTGAATGGTATATAGCCACTGTGTAAGGAGTATGTTATAAAAGAAAACCCCAGTACAGCTGCTGCAGAAAAAACAGCCTATACCTAGATAAACCCCCATGGACTGAGAAAATAATTTTCAATAACCAGATATTTTTAACTCTGTGTATGAAGGTAGTAATCACAGTCATCTGAATTTGCATCTAGAGTCTGCCACAGTCTAATTGCTTGTCTCTTCCCCCCTCCCTCGAAATTTAAGGCTACTGGCTAACAGAGAAATGCATTAAGCATTCCATCTTCAAAACAGAAAGAAATACTGCCCTAGCTTCTACCATGTGGCATCTTTAGGTTTTGGGGATTCCATTTAAATCTGAAATTTATGTCCAGGAGAAATAAATTATTAGATTGTAAAAGCAGCTGGGGAGGGAGTAAATCTAGTCTCTTTTGTCTCCTACATCATTTTCCCAGGAAGATGATAAATGCGTGGCAAGCATCTTGTGTTTCCTCAGTCGTACAAATGTTGTGTGTGTGTTGTATTTTAGATGTGAAGCCTAAATTCCAGACAGGAAATCCGGAGTAATACTGTACTTCTGTTGCCTACTGCTTTGGTGCTGGTGGAGCGCCCATCACTTTTAGCATTAGAATTTAAAAAATGGTTTCATGAAGGAATTTAGAAGGCCTTGGGTGTACCTCTGATTTTCAGATTTAGTGTGTAATCCTAAGGTTTACCTCCTCAGCTAATGAAAGGCAGCAGGAGCAGTGGGTCCAGCCCTGGTTGCTGGAGTGAGCTGAGGACAGGAGTCCTGCCCTGTGGCTTGATCCCAAGGGCCAGTTTTCCCAGGGTGATTTTAAAGAGCATGAGAGAGACTCCTGCCTTACCTGTTCTCATTGCTCTGTGAGGTCAGATACATGGAGCAAGCATAATGAGTAAAGAAAAAGTGGGGCCTAATAAGAACAAAAGGAGAAGGAATAGTTAGAAGGTCAGTTGGTAACTTGCCTTTCTGGACTGGGCTTGTGTATACAGCTGTCACTGCCTGCACCTTTATGATCTTTTCTTGGGAAGTTTGTCAGCATTTTCAGCACAGACTACTTTCAAGGACCCCAAAACAGCCCTGGAACAGCCTTGCTGTTCACTCTTTCTGAAGTTGCTTTCAGAGAAGTATATTCAATCATATACTAATTTTTGTGTAATTAATACTCTAGCATCATGTTTTGAGAGTAGCTTTATACCTCCCTTTGACCAGAGGGGAAAGGAGAAAGGCAAAATAATTTAGAACACAGCTTGTTTCCAGATTGTGCCTGTTCTGTGGTTTCTGCTTAAGTTAAATGAAAATGGGCTGGGAAAGCTTGATGAATGGACTGGGTGTGCATGTGCAGTGACCCCACCCGTGCAGTAATGGATGTATTGCTAATGCTTTCTTCTTTCTTCTGGTTTCATGTCAGTAGAATAACTTACAAGATAGGATACTGTGCATCCTTAATGAGGTGATGGAGCTTTGTTGGCAAAATCTAGATGATAGAGATAAGACCATATGTGCTGATGGGGTCCGTGTAGAGACAGTTAGTGGCTTTGTGCAAGGTCAGCTTGGGTTCAGCGAGGCTCCCTCACACCAACTCCATGAGCCATCCCAGATTTGGTGGCGGCAGCAGCAGCAGTCCTGAACTCATCAACTCAGCTGTGCTTGAGCTGATTCGTGCAGAGTATCCTGCATTTTTTCTGTGCCATGTCCTGTGCAGGCGTGTCCTGGGTTCAGCAGTAGAAGTCATTTTTCTCCTTCTTAGTAGCTGGTGCAGTACTGTGTTTTTGACTTTCAGCCTGGGAACGATGCTGATAACACCAATGTTTGTAGTTGTTGCTAAGCAATGTTTACTCTGACCAAGGACTTTCTGAGTCTCATGCTCTCCCAGGGAGGAGAGGAAGCCAGGAGGAAGCAGAGACAGGACACCTGACCCAAACTAGGAAAAGGGGGATTCCATACCACAGAACGTCATGCCCAGTATATAAACTGGGGGGGAGTTACCCGGGAGGCCCAGATTGCTGCTTGGGTCAGGCTGGGTATCGGTTGGCGGGTGGTGAGCGGTTGTATTCTCTTCCCTTGTTATTTCCCTTATCATTATTATTATTGGTGGCAGCAGTAGTGGTTTTGTGTTACACCTTAGTTACTGGTAAGGTCCTTTCCAACCCTAACTATTCTAAGATTCTATGATTCCATGACTCTTCTTAACTCATGGGAGTTACATTCTTTTGATTCTCCTCCCCATCCCTCTGGGAGTGGGGGGGAGGAGGAATTTGGGGGAAGGGGAAGGGGGGGGGGGGGGGAAGAAGAGAGTGAGTGAGAGGCTGTGTGGTCCTGAGTTACCGGCTGGGCTTAAACCACAACAGTTCTTTGTGGCGCCCAACATGGGGCTTGAAGGGTTAAGATGACAGATCTAACCAGAGTGTGTCTAATCATATTTGTGATAAACATTTATTATTTTGGATTAATAGTCACTTGTCACAATGCTGATTTATTGGTTCTCAAAGTTTTTGCTCTTGATTTAACAGTTTCAGCATGTCGTACCTTTCTTACAGCCGGTATTTACTGTTTTAGCATTTATCTGTGGGGGGCTTGGACTAAGGTTCGTGTTTTGCTGTACTTTATGGTAATGACTTGTAATACAATAGAATCATTGATCATGAAACTGGTCTGGCTTGCGTTCCCAGTGTGGTCAGCACCTCTATACTTTGGGAGGTATATAATGGAAGTGTTTAGCAATTACACATCTTTTTTTCCCTCCTTGGGTGGTCAACCCATGAAGCAGACATTCCCTTACGCTCCCAGCTTCCCCACCAGACTGTTTAAAACATCATTTGAGAGTTCTGAATGTTTTAAATGGCCTTTGGGTAACCTTGAGACCTGTCTGCTGATTGTGATGGGGATCACCATGTTGGCACACATACAGAGCGTTTTTTACCCACGACCATTTCGTCTGATCTCAAAAGTTAAGCAGAGTCAGGTTTGGGTCTTGTCTAGGGTGAGACGATGATATAGGAGGACAAAGAGTTTTTCCCCGAGGCTGGACAGTCATGAGTGGCAGGGTGTGTGGGATAGTATGGGCAAGTATCTAGACCAGTAGGCCCCTCCAGTGCTTTGGAATTTCACCACTGAACAAGTGCAAAATCTGGAAAAACTAGTAAAACACTTAAATGAGGTGTGTTGTCATCCTGCTCATACCAGAGAGGGACAAATCACGGCAACGTGCTGGGCCTTGGCCTTTGCTTACAGAGCCCTGTTCAACACTATCCAGCACCTTCAAAGGGAAAAGATGTCTCTGGATCTGATGGCAAAGCAACAGACAACGCAGCTACTCCAACGCCAAATATAGCACCAACACCAACCCCACTGACAAGTACAGCAGCTACTCAGACTCTGACTACAACTGGCAATGCAGCTACTCCAGCTCCAAGCACAGCAACTACACCACCACCAGCAACAAGTACAGCAGCTACTCAAACTCTGACTAGAACAGACAACGCAGCTACTCCAACTCCAAGCACAGCAGCTACACCAACCCCAGTGACAAGTACAGCAGCTCCTCAAACCCTGACGGCAACACAGTGCAGCTGATGGTGTTACTCAACCCCCAAGCACAACAGCTGCACCAACCTCAACAAAAGATATTGCAGCCACTCCAACCACAGTGATAATCACTGCAGCTAAACCAGAGGACCAATTTGTGCCAATATTGATTGCCCCTGTAAGCAAGGGGAAAAGCAAGCAAGAGGCACAAGAAGCAACCCGTACGGTGAAGAAAGATGAAGAATCAATGCACTTACTACACGGGACAGAATCCGATCAAGAGTTATTATTATGTAGATCAGAGGAAGAGGAAGAAGTGACTTCTCGACCCTGGACCTCAATGGAGCTATGGAATGTGCGAAAAGATTTTGCCCCTCATCCAGGGGAGCACATCATCACCTGGTTGCTCCAATGCTGGGGCAATGGGGCTGACAGTCATGAGCTAGAAGGTAGAGAAGCTAAGTGGCTGGGATCACTTGCTAGGGAAGGGGGAATTGACAAAGCAACTTCAGAAGAGAAATGGTCCCTCAGCCTTTGGAGGTGGCTCTTGGCAGCTGTGAAAGACAGGTTTCCCTACAAGGACGATGTTATGAGTCGTTCTGCCAAGTGGACCACAATAGAGAAAGGCATCCAGTCTCTGAGGGAATCAGCCATTGTACAGATGACCTATCGCAAGCCGGATGCTGGGGATGCATCCCTAGATCCTGACGAAGTAGCATGTACACGACCCATGTGGTGGAAATTTACACGGAGTGCACCATCATCATATGCCCACACATCGGCAGCAATAATCTGATAGTCCTACCAACAGTGGATTAAATGATTCATTAACTCCTTGAATTCGAAGACAATCTCACCCCTTCCGTCACTTCAGCTGTGGAAAAACTGTCCCAGGAGTTCAAACAATTGAGAGACAATATATCCAGTCTATCCAGCTCCCCACGTGTACCAACACACATCTGAGCTATTAACAAAAGGCATCCTACTGCTGGAGAGATAAGATGTAGGAGGTACACACCATGGGCCACTCTATAGTTTTACCTGCAGGATCACGGAGAAGACATGAGGAAGTGGGATGGAAAACCTACCTCAGCTCTGGAGGAACGGATGTGTGAATTAAAGAGAATAAAGATCAAGAATGATCATCCCATGAAAGCTGCAACTTCAGTCTCTGGTGATCAGGTTCCCAGATGGAGTGGAAGAGCTGATTTTACTCCAGCTCCTGTGATAAAGAAGACTAATCCCTGTCAACAAAATGTAAGCGACCAATTTTGTGATCACCATTACAGGGGCCCTGTCTCTAGCCAGGTGGAGATAGGGGACAATCGGATTTCCTGGACTGTGTGGAATCAGATGGCCTGGCAAACCAGTCCTACAGAAGTATAAGGCTCTAGTAGATACCGGTGGACAGTGTACCCTGATGCCATCAAGCTGTCAAGGGGTGGAACCCTTTTATCTTTCTGGAGTGACAGGAGGATCCCAAGAGTTGACTGTACTGAAAATGGATGACTCAGGGACCTACAGACCAGTCAGTCTCACCTCTGTGCCTGGCAAAATCTTGGAGCAGATTATCCATGAAAGCATGCTAAGGCACACGAAAAACAACAAGGTGGTTGGTGACAGCCAGCATGGCTTCACAAAGGGGAAATCCTGCCGGACCAGTTTGGTGGCCTTCTATGATGGAGCCATGTAACTGATGGAGAGGGGTAGAGCAGCTGTCGTCATCTACCTGGAGTTGTGCAAAGCTTCTGACACTGTCCCACATGACATCCTTGTGTCTAAATTGGAGAGACAGCAATTTCATGGATGGACCACATGGTGGATAAGGAACTGTCTGGATGGCCGCACACAAAGAGTCGTGGTCAATGGCTCAGTGTCCATCTGGAGACCAGTAGTGACTGGTGTCCCTCAGGGATCGGTATTGGGACCGGTCTTGTTCAACATCTTTGTCGGTGAAATGGACAGTGGGATTGAGTGCACCTTCAGCAAGTTTGCTGATGACACCAAGCTGTGTGGTTCGGTTGATAGGCTGGAGGGTAGGAATGCCATCCAGAGGGACCTCGACATGCTTGTGAGGTGGGCTGATGCCAGCTTTATGAAGTTTAACCGTGACAAGTGCAAGGTCCTACACCCGGGTCGGAGCAATCCCAGGTACAGCTACAGGTTGGGCAGAGAAGAGAATCAGAGCAGCCCTGCGGAGAAGGACTTGGGGGTGTCGGTCAATGAGAAAATGAACATGAGCCAGCAGTGTGCGCTTGCAGCCCAGAAAGCCAACCGTATCCTGGGCTGCATCAAAAGGAGCGTGACCAGCAGGTTAAAGAAGGTGATCCTGCCCCTCTACTCTGCTCTTGTGAGACCTCACTTGGAGTACTGTGTACACTTCTGGTTTCCTCAACATAAAAAGCCCTGGAACTGTTAGAACAAGTGCAGAGGAGGGCCACGAGGATGATCAGGGGACTGGAGCACATCCTGAATAAAGACAGGCTGAGGAAGTTGGGGCTCTTCAGCCTGGAGAAGAGAAGGCTGCGTGGAGACCTCAGCAGCCTTCCCGTCTCTGAAGGGGGGCTATAAGGATGCTGAGAGGGACTCTTCATTAGGGACTGTAGTGAAAGGACAAGGGGTAACAGGTTAAAACTTAAACAGGGGAAGTTTAGATTGTATATAAGGAAGAAGTTCTTTACTGTGTGTGTGCTAAGGCACTTGTATGGGTTGCCTAGGAAAGCTGTGAATGCTCCGTCCCTGACGGTGTTCAAGGCCAGGTTGGGCAGAGCTTTGGGTGGCATGGTTTAGTGGGAGGTGCCCCTGCCCATGGCACGGGGGTTGGAACTAGATGATCTTAAGGTCCTTTCCAACCCTGACTATTCTATGATTCTATGATTCTAAGTCCAATGTCTACCTCAAGGGGATTTGATTTTAGGGGAAAACAGCCAATGTAATCAGTTTTATGATTCACCACGTGAACTCAGCAGCTTTATAGGGATTCGTCCATGCACTAAGGAATGATATCTCTCTCTTTGTGTGTGTGTGCATGTATATATATATATATATATATATATGAGACAAGAGTGATGGTATATTGAAAAATGTGGGATCTGAGCATGATGTGAATGGTATGGAATAAGGGGTGGATACTGTCCTGGGTTCAGCAGTAGCAGTCATTTTTCTCCTTCTTAGTAGCTGGTACAGAGCTGTGTTTTTGACTTTCAGCCTGGGAACAACGCTGATAACACCAATGTTTTTAGTTGTTGCTAAGTTATGTTTACTCTGACCAAGGACTTTTCTGAGTCTCATGCCAGGGAGGAAGGTGTGGAGACTGTTCTCACAGGAGAACGAATAATTGGTACATAAACTCTGAATAATCCTGAAAGATACAGCAAGGCCATGAGAGGCCCAAAGAAGCTTAAGCAAGCAAGATAAGAAGCAGCTGGAATTCACTGAGTTAATGAGAACTGTGAACTGTTGGCAAGCTTTCGAGGTCAAGTTCTCACACCTGTGCTTAACCAATTATATGTTAGTCACTAAGGGTCTTCAAGACATGTATCCAATCATAATATGCCAAATCACTGTAAGCGCATGTAAGAAATAGTATATAAGGAGTTAAGGCTTTGTAATAAATTTGGCAATCGCTTGATCACATTGATCGTCGCTGCGTTGTCCGTGACTCCCGTGTCAACAGGAAGGGAAGCCGGGAGGAAGCAGAGACAGGACAACTGCCCCAAACTTGCCAAAGGGGTATTCCATACCACAGCACGTCATGGCCAGTATATAAAATGGGGGGCAGTTACCCAGAAGGGCTAGATCACTGCTTGGGTCTGGCTGGTTATCGGTCGGTGGGTGGAGAGCGGTTGTATTGTCTTCCCTTGTTATTTCCCTTATCATTATTATTATGGGTGGTAGCAGCAGCGGTTTTGTGTTATACCCTAGTGTCCTGGGTTGG
>NW_026642414.1:0-9581 GCF_028554395.1 Pezoporus wallicus
CAAGGGACCTGTTACCAGAAATCTGTGTTAAGAATGAAGTAGTTTTTCCAGTCATCTGGTTCAAATCTCCTCAAATAACTAAATGCCAGAAGCACAGGTGCCCCACCCAAGCGCCCGAAAAGGAATATCACTCACTGTGTGTCTCAATATGGCAGGGAAGTGATAGAAAGCAAACACGAACCATCCAATGAAAATGCAAATTGCATCCACTATGGGTTTCCAAGATGACTCAAAACACTAACAATAATAGCAGTAGCTGAAGTCGTACCAGGTGGTGGTGGTGGTGGTTGTGTTCCTTGTGTTGTCTGTGTTGTGGTGCCTGGCAATGGGGTCGATGTTGTAGAAGGAAGAGGACCTGTGGTGAGACAGAGGTAGACCTAGTGAGTGTCAATAATGCGGTTATCTTGCAAGCACCTGGCCTGCCCTTCCCAAACACCCAACACTGTGACCAGAGAGACGTAGAACAGGGATTACACAGTGAGGCCCAGCAGAGATTTCTGCACTCAAGTGCTATCTAAACAGCACTCCCAGGTGATAAAAGGAGACACACAGCTCCTTCAATACAGACACTCCCTCTCTTGGCCGTGAGCCTCGAAGAAAGCTAATTGAAAACTTGCCACAAGCAGTAGAAGACAGGGACAGGACATGGCAATACCTGAGCTTGGTGTGGGTCTTGGTGTATGAGGAGGTTGTGTTGTGCTTGGCAAGGCAGTCCCAGGTTCTCCGGTGGATGGACCTAGAACAAGAGAAAGGTAGAGGAGAGGTGCACCAATATGGGAGTTCTGTTGCAAGCAAGACCTTTTCCAAACACCAACACCATGACCAGAGAGGTGCAGAACAGGGATCACCCAGTGAGTCCCCCATGAAAACTACAGTACTTGAATGTCCTCCCACTAGCATAGATGAGTGACAGAAAGAGACACGCAGCTCCTTCACTACAATCACTTCATCCCCGAGTCTTGAGGCTTAAATAAAGACAACCGAACACTTGCCACAAGCAGCAGAAGACAGAGACGGGATGTGGCAGTACCTGAGCTTGGTGTGGGTCTTGATGTATGAGGAGGCTGTGTTGTGCTAGGCAAGGCGGTTCCAGGTTCTCCGGTGGATGGACCTAGCAGAAGAGAGAATTAGAGAATACCAGCACTGACATGAGAGTATTGCTCCAGGAAGCTGACCAACCTTCCCAAACACCCAACACCATGACCAGAGAGATGCAGGACAGGAATTCCACAATGAATCCTCAGAAAAACTCCTCAGGACTCAAGTGCTCTCCCACCAACATTTATGGATATAGCAGGAGACATGCAGTGCATTGACTACAGAAATTTATGCCTTGGCCATGAAGGTCAAAGACAGACAACTGAACACTTGCCACAAGCAGTAGAAGACAGGGACAGGACATGGCAATACCTGAGCTTGGTGTGGGTCTTGGTGTGTGAGGAAGCTGAGTTGTGTTTGGCAAGGTGGTCCCAGGTTCTCCGGTGGATGGACCTAGCACAAGAGAGAGTTGGGGGAAATCGGTGTCAGCACGGGGGATTTGTGGCAGGCCACTGCCCACTCTTCCCAAACACCCAACACTGTGACCAGAAAGGCCCAGGGGTGGCACAGCTAGGTGATAGGAATTGACGCACAGACCTTCAATACAGACACTCCCTCTCTTGGCCATGAGCCTTGAAGAAAGCTAATTGAAAGCTTGTCACAAGCAGTAGAAAACTGGGAGGGAGCAAGAGATTACCTGAACTCGGTGTGGGTCTTGGTGGTGACGGCGTGCGTGGAGGCTGTGTTGTAGTTCCTGGCAAAGGGAGCGTGGGTTTTGGTGTCGATGGATCTAGCACAAGAGAGAGTCAGTGGGCATCCGAGCTCACATGTGCGTTTTGCTTCAGGAAGCTGACCCAAGCTTCCCAAACACATCAACACCACACCCGGAGAGGCCCAGGGCAGGGATCGGAAAGAACCGTGCCACTCAAGGGCTCTGCCACCATCACAGCTGGGTGACAAAAGCAGATTAGACTCTTCAGTACCTATGCTCGGTGTCTTGGCTGTGCGCCTTCTAATACACAAACTAAGTAGCGACTGCAGGCACCGCCAGTGCTCCAGTCTCTCAGAGGAAAGCCTGCTCGGGCACAGGCTGCAACACTGGCCTACAGGGCGTTGCAAAGAGAACCTGCGCTCCTGCCTCTAAGTGTAGCCTTCCACCTCGGTGACATCTCTCAAGCTGCCCTTCCCCAAGACAAGGCTGGTACCTTCGCAGGATCCTTCTTCGATGGACAGATCATCCAACGCTACGTCACTGCGGATATTTTCACCCCATTCACCCTCCAGGACAATCTAAGGGAAGGGACATTTCCCAGCATTAGCTCCAGCCACATGTGTGAAGTGCCATTAGAAAGCACGGTTCACCTCAGACAGCAGTGAGCCTGTGCCCTTACCTGCATGTTTCCTGTGCTGTGCACTGTGACCTCTCCCATGTTCCATCTGTCCCCATGGTTCCCAACGCTGCTCCAGACCAGCTCTAGGTCTTCGTCCTTAACCACGTACACCCGCAGGGCCATTGTTTCAGCCGCTCCGTACATGTGATACCAGAAGCGGAAGCAGTGTGGTCCTTCTGAACTGCACACCGGACTGACCAGCTGAGCCACAAAGCCAGGGAGGGCATTGCTCCCTTGCAGGTAGATGTAGTAGCCGTCTGAAACACAGTGTGAGACACACCATCCCATGCATAATCAAATCCAGACCAAGCAGCCAGACACAGCCCAAGCACAGTCCTGGAGCACCCCTCCAGGGCTTCAAGGCAGGCAAAAGGAGGGGACAGCAAATATAGGTCCTTTGCTAGCCACAACACTCCCCCAGGCCTGAGTCCGTGTCCTGGGTTCACCTGGTGGCGGCCAAAGCAGGCCTGCGGCCACACCGCCCTGAAAACGCCCGATCCCGTCTGATCTCGGAAGCTAAGCAGGGTCAGGCTTGGTTCGTACTTGGATGGGAGGCTGCCTGGGAATCCTGGGAAAGCTGTAGGCTTTTCTTCCTTGTTATTTCCTTTATCATTATTATTATAGGTGGTAGCAGTAGTGGTTTGTGCTATACCTTAGTTACTAAACTGTTCTTACCTCAACCCATGGGAATTACATTCTTTCGATTGTCCTCCCCACCCTCCAGGAGCGGGGAAAGGAAAGGGGGGAGTGAGAGAGCGACTGCGTGATTTACAGCTGAGCTTAAACCACGACAGCCCGCCTATGAACCATGCTCTCTGTATGGCTTGGACCGGGTAACCGCCAATGCATTGCCACAGTCCTCGCATGGCTCTGCCACTTTGCGTTCCACTCATCGCTGGCTACTGGAGAAGCCACCGTCTCCTAAAATAGAGACCCGTTCTTGTTCTGAGCCAAGCCAGGTCATCAAACTTTGCATTACTTTCCCCCTTGTCTGGCAGGTCCTTGCCTGCCCTGAGGTACCACAGGCTGACTCCCAGCCCTGCAGCGCTTCCTGAAGGACGGCTCTGCGAAAGACAGCCACAAAAAGGCTCTGGATCAAGGTCAGGAAACATGTGGCCCAAATTTGCTCTTAGAAAAGGTTAGTTGCATCTTCCTAGGGACACCCCTCTGCCAGAAGGACCGCTGTGTACGGACTGCTGTTCCTACCTCCCGTCGTGTGGTCAGAGGACGGACCCGTATCTTGCGTGGGTGTCGGACCCTTGTTCCTCATCCAGTCAATGCTGCTGTAATCTGCCTGGACCCACTCGCAGAAGTCGTTGTCGAATGTGCAATCAAAATTGCAGTCTGCTGTGGGAGCTGGGTATGGCGCAGAGAGGAAAGCAGAGATTCTAGGGTGAGGACAGGCCAGCTTTTCTCTGTGTCCCACAGGGCACACCTACCTCCCTGGCACGTTCAGGTCAGGTGAGGATGGCCAACTGAGTGGAAGTGCACAAGCTGGGTGCCTAGCACAGCCAGTAAAACACATGAATGGGACACAACAGTACCTGTGCTCGTCCCAGGCGCTGGTGATATTGTTGTATGTGGAGGCCGCGTTGAGGTGCCTGGCAACGGGGACGAGGTTGTAGGAGCTGCTGGATGTACAGTGAAAGAGAGGTGGAGATGACGGGTTTCATAATGGAGATTTGTTCCCAAGAGGGGATGTTGCGCCTTCCCAAACACACCCACATCATGGCAAAAGGAGCACAGCAGAGGAAATCCACAATATCCCAGTCACAAAGAGACTCTCCACCCAAGGGCTGGCCCACCAGCACTGTTAAGTGCCCCCTTAACAGGGCAAACCTCCACCACTGCTGCCCCATTCCCTGAATCTGGGCCACAACGGAAATCAACAGAACACTTACCACAGACAGTGCCAGCACTCCAGTCTCCCAGGGCAACGCCTGCCTCGGCACACGCTGCAGCATAGGCCTCCAAGTCATTGCAGAGCTGCTCAGTGCTGCCGCCCGTGGCACACTGGTCATAGACACAGCTCTCAAAGTACGTCTTGGGTGGTACAACTGCATGGCATGGCTGGAACGGGCCACCAAGTTGCGTGAGGATTGCACACTGCTTGTTAGCTGCCTCCTCCTCAGAGGGGGAGCAGGACGGGGGCGGGTTGATGGCTGGGTCGCACCTAGGAAGCAGAAAAGCAGCCCTGAGCTCACAACAGCCTGTGGACTCCAGCCACACCATTTCCAGACCTTGTCTCAGCCAAAACCTCAGCCTCTGGAGTCCACAGCCCTCGATAAGAGAAGGCACCAAGTGCTGTCTCTTGCGAGGGTGGGCAAAATGGTTCACAGTGGACTGGGAGGGCAGAGCCATGCACAGAGGTCACCAAGGACAACAGAGCTGAGCGCCTATGGGGAGAGAGCAGAGAGCACCATGCACCCTGACCGCATGGAGAGGCCTGGACAGTGCCACAAACAAGCCAGCCCTGAGAGGAAAGGGGAACGGCCACACGTCTGGCACCCATTTGCACACAAGACATCCCACTCTTGGGTGGAGCAGAGGTGAGATGCAAGGACGATGCGTCTGTTGCAGTGGAGCTTCTACGTGCCCTCACACGCACTGTCACAACTGCCTCCTCCTCTCCCACACACCATGTGCCCATGCCTACCATTACCAACCCTCCCTGCTTCTGCCCCTCACAGCTCCCCTCTCCCATGCTCCCTTTTGTCCGTCAGCTATGCAGTGGAACAAGGACTCACGGCCATTCATCATCCGGCACCATCCAGCTGGCCCCAAAGTCATTGAAGTCAGGCACGACAACCCCATCAGGTCGCATGAAGTCATCTTGCTGGTTCCCAGTGTACGTCCCACACAGCCCACACAGCTTGCCCTTGTGCTTCTCAGACACCTTCACTAGGAGCTCATCATCCCCATTGAACAGCAGCTGCAGGCCCAGCTCGGTAGAAACCCACACGTAGGAGCCACTCAGGGAAATGTTTACACCGGGGGCAGGAGAAGCAGGCAGGGAGGCCAGAGCACCATTGATCTGAATAAGAGGGACAGAGCGAGACAGAAGCATAAACAGATGCCCTCCACTGAGAGTTCACTCTTTTCCACTCTGACAGTGCCAGGGCCCTGGGAGTCAGGAGGACGAATGGCATGAGAAACCCTGCCCAGGCCTATGAGAACAGCAGCGACTACAGACGCCACACTGAAAGCTAAGGAAAACAAGCCGAAAATCTCTTGCTGCACAAGCAGCCATTTCAGCACCACTCAGAGCCTCGCCATGCTCTTATGCGAGCGCACCAGCAGGCTCAGGGAACATCAAGCTCTTCTCGGGGACAGAGTGGTACTTTAGGGTGGCCAGGGCATCCGTTGTTCCCAGGTGTAAAAACGAGGGGCTTACGTAGACCGCCTTGTTCTCACGCAGGGCAATGTGGAGGCCTTCCATGGACAGTGCCACCGAGTTCAGAGCTGTCCAGCTCAGGCTGCCACGATGTTCGTTGCGGGTGGTGACACTGAACCCAGCGGAGGAGTTGTCACAGCCTGTCACCACTGTGTAGTTGCAAGAGCCCTGGAAGTGGTGAAGCTTCCCATCGAAGGTGCTGTAATGCGGGTCGCCGTAGATGTGGCAGAGAGCGGTGCTGGCTGGGTAGCAGCCCCTCTGGCCGTCCTGGATCTTGCAGACCTCATCCTCACCACAGGACAACGGAGAGCAAACCATCTGGCCCTTGGCTTCACAGCGGCACTGGCGATCACAGTCCTCGCTCACAGAGTACTCGCCTTCCTGCAGGCAGACAAACACCGAGCGTCAGTCTATCAGGCTGGAAAGCAGAGGCAAGGGAGTGCCCTGGGAGGGGTGCAAGCCAGGGCAGGGTTTTCACTCACGCTGTAGTAGTTGCCCTCAAAGAGGCAGCCACAGTGGGCCTCGGGCACACACGTGTCTCCGCTGAGAAGGAAGCCAGAGGTACATGCGCAGCCCTCCATGCAGGGCTTGGAGCAGTTCTGCGGGGCTTGTCGGTCAACACAGGTGGCAGGACAGCCAGTCATGCAAGGGTCATAGTAGCTGTTGTCGGGGCACAGCAGGGCTGCAATGGGAAGGGGACAATTGAGACCAGCAAGCCTTCAAGGAAGGAGGACCTTCTGAGAAGTGGCAAACAAACGACTTGCTGTGGCCAGAGGTTCTGGGAACAGGGAGCGGAACATTTCCCTCCCGGCAATTGCAAAGCAGGTACTCACGGCAGAAGGTCGCATTCCGCCAGGGAAGAAGAGTCACACCGGCTGCTTGGCAGGCGTCAGCGTAGGCCTCCAGAGCAGCACACAGCACCTCCTGGCCACCATTCAGGGCACACAGGTCATAGAAGCAGGTCTCAAAGTAGCTCTGCGGGTTGATCACAGCGTGGCACTTCTCAAAAGAGCCAGGACTGGCGGTCAGCATGCCACAGAACTGGTCCGATCCGTAGAGCTTCTCCTCTTCTGCACTGCAGGGTGGGGAGGGGTCGGGGACACCGCAAGGTGAGTCACTCTCTGGGACCTGCCAGCTCTCCCCCAGCTCATTGGAGTCTGCGGCTTGCTGCCCGTTGGGCATCATGTAATCGTCCTCCCTACGGTTGTTGAAGTTCCCACACATGCCACAGGTCAGGTTGAAGTAGGTGGTGGGCACCTTCACCTCCACCGAGTGGTCAGTGTCGTAGGACACTCTGAGGTCGAAGTCTGTCTCCAGGACAATGTAGCGGCCACTCCTGCTCACCGTGATGGCACCTCCCGCTGCACTCACCGGCAAGGTCTGGCGCACATTGTTCACCTAGGGCAGACACACGGCAATGGGCCTGGGCCCTGCACTTGTCCCTGGCATTCCTGGCTCTCCTGCCCCGAGGAAATCTGCTCCCAGCCCAGGCGCAGCAAACCGGAGCCCGCGATGCCCTCACAACCCAGTTGCCCCTCTGGCTTGCAGAGCCGTGGCTGTGCTCTGCTCCCTGCAGGGGCCGCTCTTCACCGTCGGCCACATTCCCCATTTGCCTCTTCCTCCTCAACCCCTCCAGAAAAGTAAAAGAAAGCAACCCAGTGGCTTCAGGGGAACCCGCCCACACCTGGCACAATGAAGGTGTCTGGTACACACCATGCCATGCCCTGCCAAGAAAAGCCAGCCCTGCCTTGCTGCCTTGCAGCTGTGCCATGCTCATGCCGGCCCCACTGCCTACCAGCACTTGGCTCTTCTCCTTCTTGACAATGGCAATGCGCTCTCCGTACACCTCAACCAGGACTTCGCGCACATAGGACACTCTGGTGTTCCCACGATGCTCGTTCTTGGCCTCAACGTTGAAGTAGGGCAGGGAGGTGGTGTTGGAGCACACTTTGGCCAGGGTGTAGGTGCAGTTGCCCATGAAGTTGTGCGTCACCTTGTCAAAGGTGTTGTAGTGAGGGTCACCGTGGACATGGCAGATGCCGTAGGATTGCTCGAGGCACTCAGGTCTCCCATCCTGCACCCCACAGAACTGGCCCGCAGGGCATGAGGCGTTAAAGCACTGGACTTTGCTTCCCCGCGCGGGACACGTGCACTTTGACGAGCAGGTGTTGTCTGTCCAGAACTCAGAGCCCACGGGGTAGTGCTGCCCGTTGTGCCAGCACCCACACTGCTGGCTGGCCACGCACTGGTCATTGTAGAGCAGGTACCCGCTGTCGCACACACAGCCCTCCACACACGGCAGGCTGCAGCTAGCAGGAGCCATGGGATCAACACAGGTGGCAGGGCAGGCTGCAGCACACGGCTCGTAGTGACTGTTGGCTGGACAGGTGACAGCTGCCGAGACAGAACATATGGCCATTAGATGATGTCTCTGTGCTGTATTCTCCCCTTTGGAAAATTAACCGTCTGCATTATTTTCTCTGTGATCTGCTTGGCTCCACGGGTATTCTAAATCATACCTGAGCAAACGAAGCAGAAAACGGTGCCCCTGATTCTGACAACTACCTGTAAATCCGCAAGGCACGTAACAAAAACATTTATTATTCCCCACCCCACTCTTTCATTCCAATTCTATGTTTTACTGAGAGTAACAGTCTGTGGTACCGTGTGTGGACTTACGGCAGAAGGTTGCGTTCCTCCACACAGGTATCTTGACACCAAGCGACTGGCAGGCATCCGCGTAGGACTGCAAGCTCTTGCACAGGGCTTCGTGGTCCAGCTCCAGCTCGCACAGGTCATAAGAGCAGGTGTCAAAGTAACTGCTGGGGCTCAGCACAGCGTGGCACATCTGGAACGGGCCGCCGGTGTCGGTGAGGAGCCCACAGAAGTGGCTGCTGGCTATGACTTGCTTGTCTGTCTCACTGCAGGCTGGGGTGGGGAGTGGTCCGGCTGAGCAGCTGTGGAAAGACAGGAAGCAGGGCCCCTGAGTCACCTGTGGGCTTCTCCTCGTGTCTCAACATACCCTTGCCCGACACGTCCCCAGACCTGCTGGGGGACAACACATACCTGCTGTCGTTGGACACCTGCCAGCTGTTGCCCAGGCTGGTGGAGTCTGGCTCCAGCACCCCTTCCGGGTTCAGGAAGTCATCTGATGCCATCCCGTTGAAGTTGCCACACATGCCACACACCTTCTGCCCAAAGGTGCTCGGAAGCGTCACCTCCACCCGATGGCTCCCATCAAACTTCACTTTCAAGCCAAAGTCTGTTGTGACCACAGTGTAGAACCCGCTGGACGAGACCTGCACACCTGCGGATGGGGTGCAAGGCAGGACCTCTGCCACTCCATTGACCTGGAAGGACAGAAAACAAGACAGGGTTGGAGCGACCCATTCGACACAGTCCTCTCCTCTCACACAGCACAGCGCCTCTCTTCCTTGTGCTTACCGTCACCGAACCACCCTTCCCCAGCCTTATCCGCTGGCCAGCCACATCGACATCCACATATTGGACGTAGGACACGCGAATGTTGTCTCCCCTGTGCTCGTTGGCTGCTTCCACGTTGAAGTAGGGCAGAGAACTGTTGCTCTCGCACAGCTTAGAGAGGGTGTAAGTGCAGGTGCCCATGAAGTGGTGCAGCTGATTGTCAAACGTGTGGTAGTGAGGGTCTCCTTCTACCACACAGGTCCCTGGCAGTGGAAAGACGAGAGTTCAGTTAAGCACCTCCTGTTGCCTCTTCTCCTAAGCCCACCTTCACCAAA
>NW_026642415.1:0-969 GCF_028554395.1 Pezoporus wallicus
GGTGCCCATAGATGAGTGCTCCTCATTGGGTGCCCATAGATGGATGCTCACCATTGGGTGCCCATAGAGGGGTGCCCATGGCTGGGTGCACCCCATTGGGTGCCCATAGAAGGGTGCCCTCATTGGATGCCCATTGCTGGGTGCCCATGGCTGGGTGCTCACCATTGGGTACCCATAGATGGATGCTCACCATTGGACTCCCATTGCTGGGTGCCCATGGCTGGGTGCACCCCATTGGGTGCCCATAGATGAGTGCTCCTCATTGGGTGCCCATAGATGGATGCTCACCATTGGATGCCCATTGCTGGGTGCCCATGGCTGGGTGCCCCCCATTGAGTACACATAGAAGGGAGCCCTCATTGGATGCCCATTGCTGGGTGCCCATGGCTGGGTGCTCACCATTGGGTGCCCATAGATGGATGCTCACCATTGGATGCCCATTGCTGGGTGCCCATTGCTGGGTGCCCATGGCTGGGTGCACCCCATTGGGTGCTCCCATCCCCCTGTGCCCTCACCCCCCTCTCCCCCCCCCAGAACTTCTCTGCCCTCAGCTGTGAGCTGGGGGGGGGCAACGGCTCCGGGGCCCTCATCTGCGACCTGGGGAACCCCATGAAGGCCGGGGCCAGCGTGAGTGGGGGGGGGGGGGGGGAGGGAGGGGGAGGGGCTTTTGTGACCCTCCCCCCTCCTCCTCCCCCCACAGATCTGGGGGGGGCTGCGCTTCACCATCCCCCACCTGAGCGACAGCAGCAAAAGCATCCGCTTCGAGCTGCAGATCCGCAGGTGGGGGGGGTAGGGGTCTGTGGGGTGCTATGGGGTGCTGTGGGGTGGTATGGGGTGCTATGGGGTGGTATGGGTTGCTATGGGGTGCTATGGGGTGCTATGGGGTGCTGTGGGGTTCTATGGGGTGCTATGGGTTGCTATGGGGTGGTATGGGTTGCTATGGGGTGCTATGGGGTGTATGGGTTGCTA
>NW_026642416.1:0-9439 GCF_028554395.1 Pezoporus wallicus
CATATCCCCATCGCCCCCATAGTCCCCATATCCCCTATATCCCCCATATCCCCATCGCCCCCATAGTCCCCATATCCCCTATAGCCCCCATAGTCCCCATATCCCCTATATCCCCCATAGTCCCCATATCCCCTATATCCCCCATATCCCCATCGCCCCCATATCCCCATCGCCCCCATAGTCCCCATATCCCCATATCCCCCATAGTCCCCATATCCCCTATATCCCCCATATCCCCATCGCCCCCATAGTCCCCATATCCCCTATATCCCCCATATCCCCATCACCCCCATAGTCCCCATATCCCCATCGCCCCCATACCCCCCTGTCCCCCCGGAGCGCCCCATACCCGCATGGCGGGGTCCGCGCCGTGCTCCAGGAGGCAGCGCACGGCGCCCAGGCAGAGGTTGGAGGCGGCGATGTGCAGCGCGGTGCCGTGGCTGAAGTCACTGCAGGTGGAGTGCAGGACTGGGGGGGAAAGGGGCACGGGGACCCCCGGCCTCAGCCCGTGGGGGAACCCCAAGGGGCTCACCCCATGGTATCAACCCTAGGGAGCCCCATGGCATCACCCCATGGCATCACCCCAATGGGAGCCCCATGGCATCACCCCATGGTATCAACCCTAGGGAGCCCCATGGCATCACCCCATGGCATCAACCCCTAGGGAGCCCCATGGCATCACCCCATGGTATCAACCCTAGGGAGCCCCATGGCATCACCCCATGGTATCAACCCTAGGGAGCCCCATGGCATCACCCCATGGCATCAACCCCTAGGGAGCCCCATGGCATCACCCCATGGTATCAACCCTAGGGAGCCCCATGGCATCACCCCAATGGGAGCCCCATGGCATCACCTCATGGCATCACCCCATGGCATCACCCCATGGCATCACCCCAATGGGAGCCCCATGGCATCACCCCATGGCATCAACCCCTAGGGAGCCCCATGGCATCACCCCATGGCATCACCCCATGGCATCACCCCAATGGGAGCCCCATGGCATCACCCCATGGCATCAACCCCTAGGGAGCCCCATGGCATCACCCCATGGCATCACCCCATGGTATCAACCCCTAGGGAGCCCCATGGCATCACCCCATGGCATCAACCCCTAGGGAGCCCCATGGCATCACCCCATGGCATCACCCCATGGTATCAACCCCTAGGGAGCCCCATGGCATCACCCCATGGCATCACCCCATGGTATCAACCCCTAGGGAGCCCCATGGCATCACCCCATGGCATCAATCCCTAGGGAGCCCCATGGCATCACCCCATGGCATCACCCCATGGCATCACCCCATGGCATCACCCCATGGTATCAACCCTAGGGAGCCCCATGGCATCACCCCATGGCATCACCCCTAGGGAGCCCCATGGCATCACCCCATGGCATCACCCCATGGCATCACCCCAATGGGAGCCCCATGGCATCACCCCATGGTATCACCCCTAGGGAGCCCCATGGCATCACCCCATGGCATCACCCCAATGGGAGCCCCCCAGCATCACCCCATGGTATCACCCCTAGGGAGCCCCATGGCATCACCCCAATGGGAGCCCCCCAGCATCACCCCATGGTATCAACCCTAGGGAGCCCCATGGCATCACCCCAATGGGAGCCCCATGGCATCACCCCATGGTATCAACCCTAGGGAGCCCCATGGCATCACCCCAATGGGAGGCCCATGGCATCACCCCATGGCATCACCCCAATGGGAGCCCCATGGCATCACCCCATGGCATCAACCCTAGGGAGCCCCATGGCATCACCTCATGGCATCACCCCTAGGGAGCCCCATGGCATCACCCCAATGGGAGCCCCATGGCATCACCCCTAGGGAGCCCCATGGCATCACCCCAATGGGAGCCCCATGGCATCACCCCTAGGGAGCCCCATGGCATCACCCCATGGCATCACCCCTAGGGAGCCCCATGGCATCACCCCATGGCATCACCCCAATGGGAGCCCCATGGCATCACCCCATGGCATCACCCCAATGGGAGCCCCATGGCATCACCCCATGGCATCAACCCTAGGGAGCCCCATGGCATCACCCCAATGGGAGCCCCATGGCATCACCCCAATGGGAGCCCCATGGCATCACCCCATGGCATCACCCCAATGGGAGCCCCATGGCATCACCCCAATGGGAGCCCCATGGCATCACCCCAATGGGAGCCCCATGGCATCACCTCATGGCATCACCCCTAGGGAGCCCCATGGAATCACCCCAATGGGAGCCCCATGGCATCACCCCATGGCATCAACCCCTAGGGGAGCCCCATGGCATCACCCCATGGCATCACCCCTAGGGGAGCCCCATGGCATCACCCCTATGGGAGCCCCCTAGCATCACCCCTAGGGGACCCCCATGGCATCACCTCATGGCATCAACCCTAGGGAGCCCCATGGCATCACCCCAATGGGAGCCCCCTGGCATCACCCCAATGGGAGCCCCCCGGCATCACCCCATGGCATCATCCCTAGGGGAACCCCATGGCATCTCCCCAATGCGCTCACCCCTAGGGGACCCCCATGGCATCACCCCATGGCATCACCCCTAGGGAAGCCCCATGGCATCACCCCATGGCATCACCCCCTAGGGGAGCCCCATGGCATCACCCCAATGGGAGCCCCATGGCATCACCCCTATGTCCTCTATGGGAATCCCATGGCATCACTCCAATGTCCTCTATGGGAGCCCCATGGAATCACCCCAATGTGCTCACCCCAATGGGAGCCCCACGGCATCACCCCTATGGGACCCCCATGGCATCACCCCAATGTGCTCACCCCTATGAGACCCCCATGGCATCACCCCAGTGTGCATTATGGGAGTCCCATGGCATCACCCCAATGTGCTCACCCCTAGGGGAGCCCCATGGCATCACCCCAATGTCCCCTATGGGACCCCCATGGCATCACCTCAATGTCTCCTATGGGAACCCCATGGCATCACCCCAATGTCCCCTATGGGACCCCCATGGCATCACCTCAATGTCTCCTATGGGAACCCCATGGCATCACCCCAATCTGCCCTATGGGACCCCCATGGCATCACCCCAGTGTGCCCTATGGGAGCCCCATGGCATCACCCCAATGTGCACACCCCTATGGGACCCCCATGGCATCACCCCAATGTCCTCACCCCCACGGGACCCCCACGGCCTGTGCCCACGGTGGCACCCCAATGTCCTTATCCCCTGGAGCCCCCCATCTCTTGTCCCCATTGCACCCAATGTCCTCATCCCCTGTGGGACCCCCATGTCCTCTCCCCACGGACCCCAACGTCCTTATCCCTTGGGGACCCCCACGGCCTGCCCCTTGAGGACCCCAAATGCCCTGTCCCCATTGCACCCCACGCCCTGCCCCATGGACCCCCTGCCCTCACCTCGGGGCGCTGCTGCCCGCAGCAGGGTGCGGATGAGCTCGGGGACGTCGAAGTAGGCGGCGTAGTGCAGGGCGTTCATGTGGGTCCAGCGGCTGCGCAGCGTCACGTCGCCCCCCAGCGCCAGCAGCCGCGTGGACAAGCGGACGGCGGCCGCGGGGTCCCCTATGGGGAGATGTGGGGCTGTGGGGTACTGGGCTATGGGGTGCGGGATGTGGGGCTATGGGGCACGGGGACACGTACCCACGCCGTGGGCCCCGGCCTTGCAGGCGTAGTGCAGGAGCGTCATGTCCGTCAGGCCGTCACGGTCGTTCACGTGGCAGCCGCGGCGCAGGATCTGACCCGGTTACACACCAGTTACACGTTGGTTACACACCAGTTACACACTGGTTACACATCAGTTACACACCAGTTACACATCAGTTACACACCAGTTACACACTGGTTACACATCAGTTACACATCGGTTACACATCAGTTACACATCAGTTATACACTGGTTACACATCGGTTACACACCAGTTACACATCAGTTACACATCAGTTACACATCGGTTACACACCAGTTACACACTGGTTACACATCAGTTACACACCAGTTACACATCAGTTACACACTGGTTACACATCAGTTATACACCGGTTACACACCAGTTACACACCAGTTACACATCTGTTACACACTGGTTACACATCAGTTACACACTGGTTACACATCTGTTACACACCGGTTACACACCAGTTACACACCGGTTACACATCAGTTACACATCCGTTACACACCGGTTACACACCGGTTACACATCGGTTACACGTCAGTTACACACTGGTTACACATCAGTTACACACTGGTTACACACTGGTTACACATCAGTTACACATCCGTTACACACTGGTTACACATCGGTTACACACCGGTTACACATCAGTTACACACTGGTTACACATCAGTTATACACTGGTTACACGTCAGTTACACACTGGTTACACATCAGTTACACACTGGTTACACACTGGTTACACATCAGTTACACATCCGTTACACACTGGTTACACATCGGTTACACATCAGTTACACACTGGTTACACATCAGTTATACACTGGTTACACGTCAGTTACACATCGGTTACACATCAGTTACACACTGGTTACACATCAGTTACACACTGGTTACACATCGGTTACACATCAGTTACACACTGGTTACACACCAGTTACACACCGGTTACACATCAGTTACACACTGGTTACACATCGGTTACACACCAGTTACACACTGGTTACACATCAGTTACACACTGGTTACACATCCGTTACACACCGGTTACACATCAGTTACACACTGGTTACACATCGGTTACACACCAGTTACACACTGGTTACACATCAGTTACACACTGGTTACACATCCGTTACACACCGGTTACACATCAGTTACACACTGGTTACACATCGGGTACACACCAGTTACGCATCAGTTACACATCAGTTACACATCCGTTACACACCGGTTACACATCAGTTACACACTGGTTACACATCAGTTACACACTGGTTACACATCGGTTACACACCAGTTACACATCAGTTACACATCAGTTACACACTGGTTACACACCAGTTACACATCAGTTACACATCTGTTACACACTGGTTACACACTGGTTACACACCAGTTACACATCAGTTACACATCAGTTACACACCAGTTACACACTGGTTACACACCGGTTACACATCAGTTACACATCCGTTACACACCGGTTATACATCAGTTACACACTGGTTACACATCCGTTACACACCGGTTACACATCAGTTACGCACTGGTTACACACCAGTTACACATCGATTACACACCCGTTACACCACAGTTACATCCCAGTTACACACCCGTTACACATCAGTTACACCACAGTTACATACTACACACCAGTTACACATCAGTTACACCACAGTTACACCACAGTTACATCCCAGTTACATACTACACACCAGTTACACATCAGTTACACCACAGTTACATACTACACACCAGTTACACCACAATAACACCCCAGTAAGACACCACACACCAGTTACACCCTAGTTACGCACCAGCAGATACCAGTTACACACCAGATACACCCCAGTTACACACTACACAGCAGTTACACACCAGTTACACCCTAAGTACACACTAGGACACACCAGTTACACACCAGTACAAGCACTACATAGCAGTTACATACTAATTACACGGCAGTTACACCTCAAGTAGAAACCAGTACACCAGTTACACACCAGTACAACAGTTACACAGCAGTTACACAGCAGTACCACAGCTATCACACCAGTTACACACCAGTACAACTATAACACCAGTCACACACCAGTTACACACCAGTACAACTATAACACCAGTTACACACAGGTACAACAGCTGTAACACCCGTTACACCCCAGTTACACCCCAGTTACACAGCTATAACACCAGTTACACCCCAGTTACACAGCAGGTACACAGCAGTACCACAGCTATAACACCAGTTACACACCAGTTACACCCCAGTTACACAGCAGTACCACAGCTATAACACCAGTTACACCCCAGTTACACAACTATAACACCAGTTACACCCGTTACACCCCAGTTACACAACACCAGTTACACACCAGTTGCACACCAGTTGCACAGCAGTACCACAGCTATAACCAGTTACACCCCAGTTACACAACTATGACACCAGTTACACCCCAGTTGCACCCCAGTTACACCCCAGTTACACAACTATAACACCAGTTACACCCCAGTTACACAACTATAACACCAGTTACACCCCAGTTACACCCCAGTTACACAACTATAACACCAGTTACACCCCAGTTACACAACTATAACACCAGTTACACCCCAGTTGCACACCAGTTGCACAGCAGTACCACAGCTATAACCAGTTACACAACTATAACACCCCAGTTACACCCCAGTTGCACACCAGTTGCACACCAGTACCACAGCTATAACCAGTTACACACCAGTTACACACCAGTACCACAGGTATAACCAGTTACACACCAGTTACACACCAGTACCACAGCTATAACCAGTTACAGACCAGTTACACCCCAGTCACACCCCAGTTGCACACCAGTTACACCACTTATGCACCAGTTCCACACCAATCACCCACCAGTACACCAGTCACCCCCAGGGGAACCCCATAGCACCCTGACCTCCTGACACCTCATAGCACCCTGTCTCCCCATAGCACCCCACAGCACCCTGCCCCCACAGGACCCCATAGCCCCCTGTCCCCCACATCACCTCTGAGCCGCCTGTCCACTATAGCACCCCAGAGCCCCCTGTCCCCCATAGCCCCCCACAGAACCCTGTCCCCCATAGCACCCCATAGCATCCTGTCCCCCATAGCCCCCTATCCTCCATAGCCCCCCACAGAAACCTGTCCCCCACAGCCCCCCACAGAACTCTGTCCCCCATAGCCCCCCACAGACCCCTGTCCCCCATAGCCCCCCCAGCTCCCTGTCCCCCATAGGCCCCCCCAGCACCCTGACCCCCATAGCCCCCTGTGCTCCATAGCACCCCATAGCCCCCTGACCCCCATAGCCCCCCACAGAACCCTGTCCCCCATAGCCCCCCCCAGCACCCTGACCCCCATAGCCCCCCACAGAACCCTGTCCCCCATAGCCCCCCCAGCACCCTGACCCCCATAGCCCCCCACAGAACCCTGTCCCCCATAGCCCCCCCCAGCTCCCTGTCCCCCATAGCCCCCCCCAGCACCCTGACCCCCATAGCCCCCCCCAGAACTCTGTCCTCCATAGCCCCCCCAGCACCCTGACCCCCATAGCCCCCTATCCTCCATAGCCCCCCACAGAAACCTGTCCCCCATAGCCCCCCACAGAACTCTGTCCCCCATAGCCCCCCACAGACCCCTGTCCCCCATAGCCCCCCCCAGCTCCCTGTCCCCCATAGCCCCCCCCAGCACCCTGACCCCCATAGCCCCCTGTCCTCCATAGCCCCCCATAGCCTCGTGTCCCCCATAGCCCCCCACAAACCCTGTCCCCCACAGCACCCCATAGCCCCCTGTCCCCCATAGCACCTCACAGTCCCCTGTCCCCCACAGCACCCCATAGCCCCCTGTCCCACATAGCCCCCCAGAGAAACCTGTCCCCCATAGCACCCCACAGAACCCCGTCCCCCATAGCCCCCCCCAGCACCCTGACCCCCATAGCCCCGCCCAGCACCCTGACCCCCATAGCCCCCCACAGAACCCTGATCCCCATAGCCCCCCACAGAACCCTGTCCCCCACAGCACCCCATAGCCCCCTGTCCCCCATAGCACCCACAGTCCCCTGTCTCCCATAGCACCCCATAGCCCCATGTCCCCCATAGCCCCCCACAGAAACCTGTCCCCCATAGCACCCCATAGCATCCTCTCCCCCATAGCGCCCCCCAGCACCCTGACCCCCATAGCCCCTCCCAGCACCCTGACCCCCATAGGCCCCCACAGAACCCTGACCCCCATAGCCCCCCCCAGCACCCTGACCCCCATAGCCCCCCACAGAACCCTGTCCCCCATAGCCCCCCCCAGCACCCTGACCCCCATAGCCCCCCCCAGCACCCTGACCCCCATAGCCCCCCCCAGAACTCTGTCCTCCATAGCCCCCCCAGCACCCTGACCCCCATAGCCCCCTATCCTCCATAGCCCCCCACAGAAACCTGTAGCCCCCCACAGAACTCTGTCCCCCATAGCCCCCCACAGACCCCTGTCCCCCATAGCCCCCCCCAGCTCCCTGTCCCCCATAGCCCCCCACAGACCCCTGTCCCCCATAGCCCCCCCCAGCTCCCTGTCCCCCATAGCCCCCCCCAGCACCCTGACCCCCATAGCCCCCTGTGCTCCATAGCACCCCATAGCCCCGTGACCCCCATAGCCCCCCACAAAACCCTGTCCGCCACAGCACCCCATAGCCCCCTGTCCCCCATAGCACCTCACAGTCCCCTGTCCCCCACAGCACCCCATAGCCCCTTGTCCCCCATAGCCCCCCCAACACCCTGACCCCCATAGCCCCCCCAGCACCCTGAACCCCGTAGCCCCCCCAACACCCTGACCCCCATAGCCCCCCACAGAACCCTGTCCCCCATAGCCCCCCCAACCCCCCGACCCCCATAGCCCCCCCCAGCACCCTGACCCCCATAGCCCCTCCCAGCACCCTGACCCCCATAGCCCCCCCCAGCACCTCGTTGCCGATGAGGTCCACGTTGTGCTGCACCTGGGGCACCCACTGGCGCAGGATGGCGAAGAGCTGCGGCACCGTGGTGCTGGGGTCCAGCAGGATCTCCCGGCACGCAGCATCGTTGGGGTCGAAGAACGTGAAGGCTGGGGGGGGTACAGGGGGGACACACATAAGGGGGGGGTATTGGGATACAAGAGGGAATAGAGGGGGTGCCCCACGGTGCTCAACCCCATAGCAGCCATCAGAGAATCCCCACATGGGACCCCATAGGGGTCCTTTGCCATGGGGGGGGTGTTTCTGTCCCTATGGGAGGACACCCCACGGTGCTCAACCCCATAGCAGCCATCAGAGAATCCCCACATGGGACCCCATAAGGGTCCTTTGCCATGGGGGGGGGTGTTTCTGTCCCTATGGGAGGACACCCCACGGTGCTCAACCCCATAGCAGCCATCAGAGAATCCCCACTGGCAGCCCTACAGGGGTCCTTTGCCATGGGGGGGGTAGTCTCTGTCCCCATTGAGCCCCGTTGTGTCTATGGGGGGGCTCCGGTCCCATAGTGTCTATGGGGGGGGGTCCCTGTCCCCATTAGGCCCCATTCAGACCCCATTCACCCCATGGGGGGGGTCCCTGTCCCCACTGAGCCCCATTATGTCTATGGTGGAGGGGTCCCTGTCCCCATTAGGTCCCATTCAGACCCCATTCACCCCATGGGGGGGTCCCTGCCCCCACTGTGTCTATGGGGGGGGGGTCCCTGTCCCAATTAGGTCCCATTCAGGCCCCATTCACCCCATGGGGGGGTCCCTGTCCC
>NW_026642417.1:0-942 GCF_028554395.1 Pezoporus wallicus
TGTCCAAAGCTGTGACGACCATTAGAGGGGCCCTGCCTCCAGCCAGGTGGAGGTAGGGGACAATCGGATTTACTGGACTGTGTGGACCAGATGGCCTGGCACATCAGTCCCACAGAAGTATAAGGCTCTAGTAGATACCGGTGCACAGTGTACCCTGATGCCATCAAGCTGTCAAGGGGTGGAACCCATCTATTTTCCGACTGCCCCAGGGGTGGAAACACAGCCCTACCATTTGCCACGGACTGATCCAGACTGCACTGGAACAGGGGCAAGCTCCAGAACACCTGCAATACATTGATGACATTATTGTGTGGGGCGATACAGCGGAAGAAGTCTTTGAGAAAGGGAGGAAAATAATCCAAATTCTGCTGAAAGACGGTTTTGCCATAAAACGGAGTAAGGTCAAGGGACCTGCACAGGAGATTCAATTTTTGGGAATAAAATGGCAAGATGGACGTAGACAGATCCCCACAGATGTGATCAACAAGATAAGAATGCACATCCCGAATTACAGTTTGATTGTAAGGCCTCTCTATCATGTGACCCGGAAGAAGAATGATTTTAAATGGGGCCCTGAGCAGCAACAAGCCTTTGAGCAAATTAAACGCGAGATAGTTCATGCAGTAGCCCTTGGACCAGTCCGAACCGGACCAGATGTAAAAAATGTGCTGTACACTGCAGCTGGGGAAAACGGTCCTACCTGGAGCCTCTGGCAGAAAGCTCCAGGGGAGACTCGAGGTCGACCCCTCGGCTTTTGGAGTCGGGGATACAAAGGATCTGAGGCCAGCTATACCCCAACTGAGAAAGAGATACTGGCAGCGTATGAAGGGGTTCGAGCTGCTTCGGAAGTGATTGGCACTGAAGCACAGCTCCTCCTGGCACCCCGGCTGCCCGTGCTGGGCTGGATGTTCAAAGGCAGGGTCTCTCTACACATCATGCAAC
>NW_026642418.1:0-971 GCF_028554395.1 Pezoporus wallicus
GGAAACTGCTCCTGCTCACCAGAGACTGAAGCTGTAGCTCTCATGGGACGACCAGTCCTGGCCCTTGCTCCCCTCTTCAATTCACTCACCCGTTCCACAAGGAATCCAGGAGGTTCCTCGATTGTGTGGAAGACAACTTCCTTCTGCAAGTAATAGAGGAGCTGACAAGGAGAGGTGCCATTTTTGACCTCCTGTTCACCAACAGGGAAGGGCTTGTTGGAAATGTGGTGCTCCAGCGCAGCCTTGGATGCAGCGATCATGAGATACTCGAATTTGAGATCCTCAGGACAGTGAGAAGAGCGTGCAGCAAGCTCACTGCCCTGGACTTCAGAAGAGCAGACTTTGGCCTCTTCAGGAACCTGCTTTGGAAGGTTCCATGGGATACAGCCCTAGAGGGCAGAGGGTCCCGAGACTGTTGGTTGATATTCAAGGATCACCTGCTGCAAGCTCAGGAGTGCTGCATCCCAACCAGAAGGAAGTGCAGCAGGAGGGCCAGGAGACCTCCTTGGATGGCTAAGGAGCTCCTGAGGAAAATTTAATTGAAAAAAGAGGCTTATAATAAGTGGAAGCAAGGACAGGTGGCATGGGAAGAGTACAGGGATATTGTCCAAGAAGCTAGGGACCAGGTTAGGAAAGCTAAGGCTCAGTTAGAATTGAACTTAGTTAGAGGTATTAAAGATAACAGGAAGGGATTCTACAGGTACATAGGAAATAAAAAACAGACTAGGGAGAATTTAGGCCCCGTGAGGAAGCTCTCGGGAGAACTGGCTACACAGGATTTGGAGAAGGCTGAGGTTCTGAATGACTTCTTTGCCTCGGTCTTCACTGGCAAAGGCTCTGACCAAACCACCCAAGTCTTGGAAGGCAGATGCAGGGCCTGTGAGAATGAAGACCTTGCGCCTACTGTAGGAGAGGAATGTAAGCGGTGAGGAGAAGCAGACAGGCCAACCCAATATGCGTGATAAGCAACT
>NW_026642419.1:0-965 GCF_028554395.1 Pezoporus wallicus
AAAAAATTGGTAAGAACTGGACAGAAAGGGTTTGGGAATGGCCAAAATGACTTAAAAAGAGTCAGTATTGCGCAAAAAAGGGTTAGATATAGCTCAAGCCAGTTTAGAAATAGCTAAGAAAAGCTTAAACCAGGCTAGAAACTTCCATAAATAGTTCAGATTTAGCCAAAAAAGGAATAAAACCTGCAAAAAATGGGCAAAAATAAGGTAAGAACGACCAGCAATTGCTTAGAAATAGCCAAAAAAGACTTAAAATGAGTTAGAAAGGGCTAAAAATGGTTTAAACCAAGTCAGGAAAGGGCAAAACCGGGTTAGAAATAGAAAGAAATTGGTAAGAACCGGACGAAAGTGTTTGGGAATGGCCAAAATGGCTTAAAAAGTCAGTATTGCACAAAAAAAAAAAAGGGTTAGAAATAGCTCAAGCCAGTTCAGAAATAGCTAAGAAAAGCTTAAACCAGGGTAGAAACTTCCATAAACAGTTCAGATTTAGACAAAAATGGAATAAAACCTGCAAGAAATGACCAAAACTAAGATAAGAATGACCAGCAATTGTTTAGAAATAGCCAAAAAAGACTTAAAATGGTTTAGAAAGGGCCAAAAATAGTTTAAACCAAGTCAGGAAAGGGCAAAAACTGAGATAGGAACAGAAAAAAATTGGAAAGAACTGGACAGAAATGGATTGGGAATGGCCAAAATGACTTAAAATGAGTTAGAATTGGGCAAAAAAGGGTTAGAAATAGCTCAAGCTGTTTAGAAATAGGTAAGAAAAGCTTAAACCAGGCTCGAAATGCCCATAAAAAAGTGAAGCATTAGCCAAAAATGGCATAAACCAGGTAAGAAATCGGCAAAAATAAGGTGGGAATGACCAGCCATTGTTTAGAAATAGCCAAAAAAAAAGTTAAAGTTGGTCAGAAAGGGCCACAAATGGGTTAAACCAAGTTAGGGAAGGCCAAAAAAAGGGTTAG